>NC_081533.1:24393441-24438441 GCF_030273125.1 Centropristis striata
GTTTGTGTATCATGACGTGCAATATTTTTCCGGTCGGAACTTACCAATGACCTATTCTGTCATTTAGGTTGGAGATCTTGTTGATCAGCATGAATGCACAATTATGTTGTGTTTCCACTGCATTCTGACTTCTCTGCAGCGGTTTCTCTCCTGGCAAACTGCTGTGACATCATCTGCAACGTGGCACTGGATAAATCCTACGTACGTAGTGTATATTGTACACTGCCATTAAAAAAAATCTTGGTCGAGTGAATGAAAAAAATTCGAGTCACTTTTGACAGTAGCTGTTAGATTTGTTTTTTAGGAGCAAGACCCAGGAGCAGATGAAGAGGCAGTGGGCAGATGAAGAAGATTTATTCAGGGAAACACATGGAGGGTATGTTGGGTGTGGAGGGAGGGCAGGCAGCATGCAAGGTGGAGCAGCGTAATGGAGGATATGGCCATTGATCAGACAGGAGGGATGGTAGATGATAATCCAGCTTCAGAGTCTACTGAGGTACTGGTGAGGCAGGAGAAAAAAACACAGGGTGAGAATCTGAGGAAAATCAGAAGGAAAATTTATTTTAGCAAGCTAGAGCTAATCTTGAGCCGAGCACGAACGATACCACATGGGTTGAAAAGAATCTGGGCCTGAGTAGTGGGAAGACCAGGGTTCTTGTAGTGTGGCTGATGATGGGATGATGAAAGACAGGTGTGGAAATCAGGGAGCCACGCCGTCCACACACACTGGGAAACAGGTAAGGAGGGGAGGAGAACACAAGGAATAAACACACAGGGAGACAGACAACACCCGGTCTGGCTGACTGGAACCGTGACAGTAGCTTGGAAATAAAAAAATAGTGACAGTTCCCAATGACCAATGAGGTTGCAGTCTTTTAATGCTGGTATTTGCTGAACCCGCTTGAAACCTTGACTGAGGCAGTCTTAAAAACAGTTCCAGGTACTAGGTACTATCCATAACTTTTGCTAATGACATATCAAAAAAGATTAATGCCAAATGCCAAAACACAAGATTTATCAGGGAAAAAAATCTACTTAGTATATTTTGTTTCACTGAAACAGAAATAGGTGTTTACAGTCAGAGGTGTCAGAAATGAAAAAAAAAGAGAATACATTTTTCTGCCCATTGAAACCATGACTTCTAATAAAAATAAAAGATCCCCAAAAGTATTAATATATTGTTTTCATGCTAATCTAGATGAGATAATGCTAGCGTGGAAGGAACTCCATTTCACATCCTAACTATTTTTAGATTTCCCAGGCCTGTTCCTTTACGTCTCTGAAAGTATGTATGTGTCAGGTGACAATACAGTCTGGGTATATAAAATGGTTGTTTGCTATGCACGTCACTTTCTCAAGGACCTTGTGTGTGTGCATAATGTGTCTGGTTACATGTTAGCATGTGTGAGCATGTGTCCACTGTACCACCACGTCTTTAGTGTGTGTACAAATGTACGTGTATATATAGCATCTGCAGGTGTGTCCATGTAATTATGTAAGCACGTTGTTCTTAAGTGTCTGTGTAATGTGTTCATGTTATTGCATAATGTATTTGACAGCGCCATTCCCTTGCTTCATCTGTGTGTGACATGTTTGTGTGTGTTCATGCTTATGTATGTGTGTACGGTACATGTAAGTGTAGTGTTTAAGCATGCATAAGTACTTTGTGGAGGTGTGTGTGTGTATACATTTAGTTTATTCTGTACGTGTTGGTGCAAAATGTGTCGTGTGTATGAATGTATGTATGTGCAATGCAGGCGCGTATATCCCTGCATGTCTCTTTACAAAACACATGTTTGAAATGTCCATTTTACAACAGCATCAACGTCATACATGTATTGCATGTATGCAGTGGTGGAATGTAACTAAGTACATTTACTCAAGTACAATTTTGAGTTACTTGCACTTCACTTGAGTATTTGCATTTTATGTAACTTTATTATTCTACTCCACTACATTATGAGGCAGTTATTGTACTTTTTACTCCACTACATTTAGCTGACAGCTTTAGTTACTTGTTAGGTTGAGATTTAACATGAAAAAACATGATCAATTTAAAGTGATTAGACATTTTTTGATTAAACCTCATAACAGTATATTGTATAATAAACTGCTTTTTCAGTGGTTCTAGTGTTTTGTTTTTTTACATCTTTCTTTCCCATTTAGAGTTACTGGAGTGTTTTTTGACCTCCGTCTATCTCATCCCATCAATGCTGCCCCCATCCCAGAGATAAAATCTCTACCCAGCAGCCAAACTTCTTAACCTGCACCACTTCACAAAACTCTTCTCCTGCTATTACCAACCACTTACCACACCTCACACACCAGCAACAAAATCAATACTTTCACTGTGTATGTGTGTGTGTGTGTAGGTGTGTGTGTGTGTGTGTGTGTGTGTGTGTGTGAAAGCCAGTTCAATGATAGGGTGTTTTTCTTTCAAAGCAAACTAGGTGGGGACAGCAAACCCCTACCACCACACACACACACACACACACACACACACACACACGCACATTCAAAGTCTCCACTCAACTACCAACACCCCCGCTCTCTTCCGCCCCTGCAACTGTTCAAACACTCACACACACACACACACACACACCCGTATCTTTGAAACAAAGCGCGATGAACACCTTTGTCTGCAGCCAGCTGCGCGGTGTGTAGTCTGAAATGTGCGTAGTTTGAACGCAGGGCACGCACACACTCACACAGATAAACTTAATGAGGACTTGGTGAATGTAAAGCGCTAACCATACTGATGTCATTGGTACAGTGAGGAGCAGGGCCCCCTTTGGTATGCTGGCCACACACACACTCACACACTCACACACACACACACACACACACACACACACACACACATCCCGATACTGGGCCTTGTGTTCTGTTTCCTTTGGCAACGGAAGTTCAGTATTTAAGAGTGCTGCTAGACAAAACAAATACCCTTCTGCACTCCTCTGTCTCTCTCTCCCATCATTCTCCCTCTCGTTCTCAGCCCGTCTTCCTTATGTCCCTGTATGTCGTTCTCTATCTCATCATCTTGCTTTCTCCTCCATAGTCCTCATCTAGTTTCAATCTCTATCATTTGTCTTTCAGTTCCTTTCCCTTCCTGTCTTTCTCCCTCTTTCTTATGCCCTCTCTCTGCCCAGTTCGCACACTAACACGGCTCAGTGCCTCCCTGGACACACACCATTCTCCATGCTTATTGTTGCCTCTGACAGCTTTTGTAGTCGGGAGAAAAAGCGACCTCACCCCTCCTCCCTTCTCCCTCCCATCTCCCAAATTCACCAATCCCCCCTTCCCTCCACTCGTCTCCTCTACTCCTTGCCTGCCTTCACTCCTCTACCCCCCTTTACCATAGGCCCCCACCACCCCCTGTCCACACACAGACACACACGTACATTCCACAAGCGTAAAGGTCAAAGGGTGCAGCTGCCTCAATAAAGAGATGGGGGAGGGAGAAAGGGGGAGAGATGGAGAGGGAGGCGGGTGACTCATTCACTTTCCTCCCTTTCTGCATTGGGCAGAAAGAGAGTTAGAGCATCAGGGCTGGGGGGGTATCTTGGGGAGGTTGGGGAGGGTTTGAGGATGGAGGGGTGGCTGGCTCGTTTTTTGGCTCGTTTCGCTGCGTTTTTAATAGCGGTTGTTGTACCTCTTTCTCACACTCTGTTTACTCTCTTTGGCTGCAGCAGATGTAAACACAAACGGTTGGTTACAGCTATTTACCAGAGAGGATCCTTGGCCGTGTCTGCTTTGTATTTATGGCGACTAACATGCTGGATCTGATGTTGGCTAATGGACAAAAGCCTCCACTGCTGGGTGTGTGTTAGAGTTGAACTGATTTGTGGGACTGATATTGGCCTTTTCGTGTGATATCAGATAGCAGCCGATCCTCCCATTTGATGAAGACTTCAACTTCACTGCTATATTCACGTTGTTCATGGCTTGATTCTCTAAATACAGGAGTGACATTTACCTTTAATTGAATCAAGTCTTCCAAACCATATGACCATATGTTTGCTCCCACCCTCTAATATGACCAATAGAAGCATTTCCTAGAATAGCGCAACTACTAGTGACAGGAGATAAACATATCCTCATGCCTAAACATCACTTTCTCAACACATGGTTAATGTTGTGAAACAGTTGCAGGGTGGTTAGGTCAGTGATTCTCAAAGTGGGAAATTTATTTTATGATAGATAGATAGACTTTATCAAGTTTATGCTTATATTTTTATACACACAGTGAAAGTTTATACTTTATGCATATATATTATATTATATGTAAAATATCACATTCAAGTCTCAGAGGAGATTTATAATTGTTCTTTCTGTAAAAAAAAAAGTTGATTATTTTAAATAATATACAATAAATGTATATAAAACATAAACATCATGCTCAAGTCTCAGGCTCGGCTTTTTATTGTTCCTTTTATTATTTCATATGTATTTATATTTAATATAAGTTATTGTATACTATTCAAATTATAACATGAGGGTGCCCTCAGTATGTTTTCTATCTTGTAAGGGGTCCTTTGCTGAAAAAACATAGAAAACCTCTGGGTTAGGTTTCCTCCTTGGTTAGTTGTAAAAAAAGAAAAAAGAAAGAAAAAAGATCATGCTTTGAGTTAAAATAAACTATTTGTGTTACGTTACTTCACTTGACGTAGTTATGCACCTAATTTAGAACATGATGTACTTACTGAACTAACATAGTTTTGTTAGTTATGTAATTGTCTAACGTAGTTACATCATTATATAAAGTTAAAAATAAGTCAACGCTGACTCATTTTTACACAAGACTCCATCAGCAGGGGAAAGTCCTGGGTATTTTTAAACAGACAGACGGACGGAGAGAGAGACATGGATGGATGGATGGATGGATGGATGGATGGATGGATGGATGGATGGATGGATGGATGGATGGATGGATGGATGGATGGATGGATGGATGGATGGATGGATGGATGGATAGATAGATAGATAGATAGATAGATAGATAGATAGATAGATAGATAGATAGATAGGACTGTATCGTAACTGTGGTATACTGACGATCAGTAAGCCTAATGTTGCCTACTGTGTGCAGCAAGCATTTAGTCAAATATTAAATATCAAAATGTCAGTTTTAGGTTTACTATATAAGTCTAGTTTGACGGGATGCAACTTGAGTTGTTGTGTTGTGTTGAGTTGAATTGAAAGCTACATGTAGCTATGTAGCAGGTGCCTTAACTTGCTAACACATAGCTTGTTTAAGCTCACTAACAGCTAATTTGTCCGCTTTGGTAGACATAAGTTGCTAAAAAAAACAATTTCTCATGCTTAATAGTCCTTTCTCATGCTTAAATTTAAGGTTTTTAGCTAACTACGGGTATGTTGTTAGCCCTTGGTTGTATTTTATGTTACGGATTGTTTTCCCCTCCATTGGGCGTAGTTTTTAAGTTTTAGGTTAGCAACAAGTAATAAATAGACGGTTGGAGGACTATCTCGTTCTGTTTTCAGATTTTCTCGAAGACAAAGAAAGTCTTGGGTAGCGATTGGAAGCACCATGTGATTTACCCAAAGGCCTTTTTCATTGCAGACATTTGGAAACATAACAGTAGGAAGCACAGGTGTAAATAATAAAATCAATGATTGCTGGGTTCGGTTTAGCTGCTTCTGTTTCACAGACCTGCTATTGTGCATGCTGGCTCACGGTCACACTGTCATGGCTTACTGGGACACTGGAAAAGAACAGAGTCGTCGTAAATGTTATTAGCAACACCTGTGCTTTTCCTACAGTGAAGTCAAAATGTCTGCTGTGGAACAGACCTTTTGCACTATTACTCCATTCTTATTCAGTATGTCCCCCTCTCCTGTCCCCTCTTTGTTGTATCTAGACACTTCAGACACAGACTCTTGAGTGTCGTACTGTTAGAAAAAAAAGGCCAGATCTTGGATACTGAGAATATTCATTTTAACACTGATATTCACAGGCCTCCAACAACCACTACTGTTACCTTCTGTGTTGTTATGTAGCTTTCTTGCAGCTTACTGTTGCATGGCAGCAATTTTAAAAACATGGTCAACAACCTGAAAGGCTGACTATGCAGTTGCAAGAATGACATGATGTTCTTGTTGTGACAGTAGCCTGTTGTGCGAGTAGCCTCTGAGCGGAGGGTTGGGGGCATGGGGTCCTCACCTGTAGCTGCAGGACTGGACTCTGTGTCACACATGCGACACAATGTCCTTCTACAAAACTGGTGTTAGAGGCTGTTCCAGGTGGGAGGCCTCTACTGCAGTATACACACCTGCTCTTCTAGTCAGTATTCCAACAGCTGAGTTTTTGCAATTTGTCTCAAGGAATCCATTGGTATGGAGCATGTCCGTATATTCTTGTTGGGAAGTTGCCAAAATATTGCTGCAAAGTTAGGCTATTTAATATTTTGGCATGGTGATTTTCAAAGCAGTCATGTGACCTCTGACATCATCATCTCTGAATAAAAATAGACTCTCTGGGTTACCACAAGTCTCCTCTTTACATACATGGCTGCTTTATGCTGATAACATGCAATTTACGGCAAAAACCACACAACCACGTTTTTCTCATGCATTAAAATGTGCTTTGTCCGTCTACTGTATTTGAATATGTGAGCATACTGAGGTCCCTAAACGGGCTTTGAATTACACAAACGCGGTATCACTGGAAAGCTGAGACTATTGTGGATTAAATTAGCCCAGTTTTCTTCATGAACCATAAACAAGAGACCTAGAGCATTCAGAGGATATGCAGCTTTCCTAGGTATATTGACAATAAGGGGGTTTCTCAGCAGTTTGAAGAACAGAAATGCTGGCCATCCAATTACTGAAAATAAAGAAATCTCCAAAATGACCAACATTTTTTAAACCAAATCTTAGCATGAATTTGTTTGATTAAGTCATGTTTATTAGATATTTTTAAACAGAACAACTTGACAGTGCTGAGCTGCAGCTCAATTAAGGTTCACAGCTTTCAGATGATGTCCACCACTTCTATGTTTTTTATTTGTTAAATTATTTTTGACCTGCAATCTCTCCCTTAAACATCCATTGCCCATAACAACCAATTCTGAATAAAATGAGGCTGTATGGTCAGCGGTTAGCAGTTTCCTTTTTTTAATGGGTAAAAAGGTGGATGGCAAAGTCCTTGAATTTTTACACTGTTCAGAGCAACAACAAAAAAAATCAAATTACAAAACCCTCAGAAGATCACTTTGGTGTGGTACAACTCAACATCTCCATCCCAGGTGTGTTGTTTTACACATCGATCCCCAGTGAGTGACTTCACTTCTGACCTTTCAATCCTTACACATGCCCTGCACAAAGCCCAACACTTATTGTAACATTGGAGTGCAATCAAAAAGGACAAGGTAAGTAATGTCTCAGGTACAGGTCATTTGGGATCTATTTGACAGTATTTGTCCTAAAATCTTGCAGAAGTGTCTATTATTCACTAAAAGTCACATATTCCTGCGGGGACAGATAGTGTTGTTTTGGAAAATTACACATTAACCTTTTGTTAACTTCTCTCACACAGTGATTGATATCTTTAATACCAAAGACACAGTCGGATGGTCGTGAAGGTAAAATCTGATTTAATATCTTTTAAAACACCTGGCTGTGGAACACAGTAGTGGTCCAAGGACTGTGAGTTCCAAAATCAGGGAATGAACCAGAGAACTGTGAAAAGAGAGAGACTGACATTATGAATAAAATTTTACTCTCACGGACTGCTACTACCTGGAAAAAAGCTAATGGGAGGCTGCCACAGCACAAGTGGTGTGAAATCCTTCTTGATGGATTGAAAAGTGTCTTTAGGGATCCAAAAGCTCGCCTTCTTGAGCATCTCAAAGGGTGTGGTGCTAACCAGGATGACTTTGGCATGATCACATTTAGACTTGACTGAGTGAAAATTAAATCAGATTTCCTTTGAACAGGATTTGCTTTGAACTCTGCCCAGGCATCGTTTAGAGAAAGGTCTCATGACACAATTTGATCCTGAAAATGTGTGCAGGTAGAAATCCGCCTCCCTGTGGTTAGTCCTAAACTTTGAACTTAACATGAAAAACTTCCTGGCCCTTCATGCAACCTCTCATCTCGTTATGCACACACTTCCTCACGGCAATGATGATGCATTAAAGACTTGAAATAGGTGTGACATGCACCAATTGGTATGATGAAAATTGTTCCGTATCTTGCATGTTCTACACTTCTTTGCAAAACACAGCCAGTCTTTCATTTCTAATTAGCTTGGCTTTACAGTTCCAACATTCCTATCAAAATCCTGAGATTCTTGAAATTAAATACAGTAAAGATACAGAGGTTTTTTTTCTTTTTCCTCTGCTGGGAGGTCAGAAGTCAGGTTCTGTTACTGTACCCAGCTGGTAGAGCTTCACATCCACGGTGCTTTGCGAGCGCTATCTGCATATTTTTTGCGCTTCAGTTGCTTGAACTATAAGTGGAGATTTCTCATTTCAGTCTTAGAAATGTATGCAAATCAAGTTGTGGCACAAACAAGCCCGAGAAGACGAGCACTGCTCATCCAAAAAGCCCCCTTCATCACCACCAATCGCAAGAGCAAATTGCGTGCTTCAGCTGTTAAGACTAATCCAGCAAGTCTGGCACCCGTACACCCTAAAGCCCTCACGTAACTGGAGCTTTTTCTGTTCTGATTTGAGATTCTAAGATGGAAAACCCTTTTGAATGCTTCGACAGCTATTTCTGATGTTGACAATGACAAGGGGTCAAATTGCTCAAGGGGTTTTATGTTATTTTCTTAGAAATTGGAAAGGAAACATAAATATGGGAAGAGGTCATTTGCATAATACACAATATGCTATTCATGCAAGAACTTACAAGTAAAGAATAAACAACATTGAATAAAGTGAACAATTTAAATTGACAAAAAAATTCTTCTCAAATTTAACATAAAACTGTGTTTTCAGTGCATGTGTGTGTGCATGTGTGCGAGTGTGTGTGTGTGGACTGGACTTCCTATGGGGCTCATTTATGCTCAGTGTTAGATACATACAAATACATACAAATACAGACAGTGTGAGAGTGTTCTGTCCGTACTCTGAGTTTATTCCATCTATACTTTATGCATTTTCTGAAAGCTTACAGACACAGACAAAACAAGGCAGTTCTACAGGAAATTATGGGGGTGTAGCCTGTAACATTTTTTTTTAATGGTTGAACTTGTCTTGAAGTGATATTAGTGATAAAAGTCCTCTGTCCACATGGTGATGTATCAAATTATCAAATTGCCTAACAGACCACGACCATCTGCAACACTGCCTTCACTTTTGCCTCAAGATGTAAATTATTACGACCTCTTCCACCGTCGCCATGTTTGTTGTTGTCAGAAAGTTTGGACTCTGCCCTGCCCTGCTCTTTAGTTAAAGTTAAATCGTTTTTGTATGTAAAGGGAGCATAAAAGAGACCTGGAACTGACAACGTACATATTTGGCACATAAAGCCTAAAAGTGGGACTTCCAAATCTTCTACAGCTCTTCTGCCCTGTGGACTTCTGCCGGTTGAGATAGCTAACTTTCAGTTTAGGAGGGGAAAAAAAAGATCCAATTCTGATAGTGGAACAAGTCATTTCGCAGTGACATCTCTTTCCCAATGTAAGTAACTCAGTTTTGTTTCACTCTGAAGAAGAGATCGCCTCCTGCATGTGTTATTTGTGATGCTTTTATTTTACCTTTTCATCTGCCTCAAGCCTATGTCACTTTATTTCCTGTTTTCATAACGGACACTTTTATTTTGAAAGGATGATGAGACTTCCTGTCAATCGTAAAAGTAACTCAAGTGAGGTGTTACCATAGAGAAACAGTTTCATGATTTATGTTTTAGCCCCCGAAGAGACATAAGGTTTAGTTTTCGACAGGAATCTTCTTGCATATTTAAGTATGGTTTGTGTTTAAATATGTTTTTGATAAAAAAAAATTAAAAAAACACGTAGTAATTCATGCAAAGTTACAGTAGGCTAGTTTTGGTCCAATGAATACTCTTGTATTTCTGTGTGTTTTATAAACCAGCTCTTACGTTTACGGTTTTGGGATTTTTAATAAAACGTGAAATCATCAGTTCAAGTGTCTGACCGTCTTTCGGAGAGATGTGCTACACCAAAAGTATGTCTATGGGAAAAAACGTTTTGTGCTCCATGGCATCATGACAGGCCTGGAAGTTATAATTCCACAGTTTGACCACTATGTCAAATTAGAAAGACAAGGGACAATGTTGATGACATCACTGCAGCTCTTTTCTGATTGGTCAAACGGACGGCGTTACAACAGTTCCTCCCCTACTAGGAGGTATAAACTCACTAAGAACATTTTTAATAAATACAACATTTAGTTGGAATTTAAAGTATTTCTGTAGGTATTTTTCTGTAGGTAAGTTTTTCAATACTAGGATATATTGTGTTTTAATAACAAACAATAATATTGTACATTTTCCCTGACAGAATAGGGCTTTAATAAGTAAAACTTACAATGATCTTTTACAATATAAGACATTGTTAGACAGTGTAGGCAGTATGACTGACAGAACTGTGTTAACTTCAAAGGAATATTCTTTTAAATAAAATATTTTCCAATAGCTGCTTCATGGTAATGCGCAGTTAGTAATACAAATGTTTATTTTTGTACATTAAATCTTTAACTGTGCTCAATATGCAGTGATTGTTTCATCATTACTTGACTGGCAGTGCCTTGGGCTTTGTGTCCCTTCACATAAATTTCCTCCTTTCAAAGAGTACAACAGCAGCTTCGCTGTACGGAGCTGTTAGACCCACTACAAGCTACATTACTTCTCACAGGTTTGTGCAATAGTCATGTAACACAGTGAAAGAAAGCCTTCACAATGGATGCAAATACTTTTCTGACTTGGTCATTTTGTGCATTTTCCGTCTTGCACAAGTGACCCAGGCTCCTGTGTTTTGCTCAGGGACACTTCAGCCGGATATATGTTTGTGAACAAAGAACCCACAATCCTACAGCTGTGGGATTCTTTTGCCTCGAGACCACCCTGATGCCCTTAACACTGCTTCTTTGCCAGAATTGCTTAAGTTTCACAATGAACTTGAAATCTAAGAAGGTTTTGTAATAAATGAGGTGCCTGGTATA
This sequence comes from Centropristis striata, assembly GCF_030273125.1. Classification (NCBI taxonomy): domain Eukaryota; kingdom Metazoa; phylum Chordata; class Actinopteri; order Perciformes; family Serranidae; genus Centropristis; species Centropristis striata. Next base: position 24,404,592 of record NC_081533.1, read on the forward strand.
CTGACGGATGAAACCATTTTAGGGTGTTTTGGAAATAAACTCCAATCGTGACACCAGTGTATACGGTTTGTTTTGCTGGGTTACATTGGAATGTCTCTGAGAATGCGGTTTATGTAAAGTCTGCTTGGGTTTGTTTATCTGCTCTGGGTGTCTGTGTATGACTGTGGAATGTATTTGTGTACAATATATTGTTGTGCTCGAGTCGTGTATTGTTCTTGTGTGTGTGTGTGTGTGTGTGTGTGTGTGTGTGTGTGTGTGTGTGTGTGCGTGTGTGTGTCTGTGTGTGTGTGTGTGTGTGTGTGTGTGTGTGTGTGTGTGTGTGTGTGTGTGTGTGTGTGTGTGTGTGTGTGCGTGTGCATGTGTGTGAGTGTCTTAGAGAAAGTCAAGTCTGGAAAAGTATCCTAGTTTCATAGTGTGATCAGTTACATTAGCTGGATGTAAATGGGATCATAATCTACTACTACTTTAATTGTTTCCATCTGAGTTCTCTGCCAACAAATGTAAAAAAAAACTACATTGTAAAGTGCTGTCAACATATACAGGAAACTTCTAGATTATTTTTTCCTACTTTTTTTTAGCATTATGAGCAACATTTAGACTTAATTATTGTCACTTTTTTTAATGCATACCAGCAAAACAACTTTGCTTAGCAAATATGATCATGGTTTGGGTTCAAATAAGTTTGTAATGTAAATACACTTACATCGCCTACGTAAGCTTAGTAACTCAACATTGATTTGTGGTTATACAAGACACACACAGCGGTCTCCTGGGTTAGAGTCCTGTGTTTGTGTGATCCATCCACATTGGCGCCCTCAGCAGACCTCTTGTAGTTTATGCTCCGCAACTTTTAATGGACCTCTTGCTCTGAGCATTAAATATGACCACAGACTGGTTAACATTGGAGTTAGTTGACAGCCCAGTGTGTCTCATACAGACACTAAAGTATAGTTGCATGCATTATATTTAAATCATCTGCTGTCCATTTCACGTCTTCCACTTTCAATAGCTTACTTTTAATACACTTCTCGGCTATTGTGTCAAACTGCACCCTCCTAACAAGCAACTGACAAGATAAGACTGGCTGCTTGTAGAAAGCAAATTGCATGGCAACTCTGTCATCAGTGGTAGTGCTGTTAGAAAAAATAAGCAATTTTGGTGGACTTCTCAAGATTGCAGCCCTCAATCATACTGGCTCCGTCTTTCATCAGAACTTTGGAGATCGTTTAGCTAAAGGGTGCCCTGTGCATTGGTATCAAAGGTATCAAAGGCAGATTTGCAACTCAACATTCATAGTAATTAGGAACAGTGGCTTTCTGTTTTCACACGTGTTACATTTCTAAGGACTGGCCAGCAGCTAATAGTATAAAATATAAATTATTAGATAAATTCTCGGACTAGTGCAGCGCTGTAGCCCTCTTGAGGGCGATGTAAAGAAAGAGTGTGGTTCTGAATCACTGAAGGCAACATGGTTTGCTTCAGTTTATGAAGTATAATACACAAATGTCACAACCAAGTCAAACCATGTGAAAACCAAGGAGGTACAAAGAAGCACCACAGTACTGGGACCAATGAAATGCTGATTGGCAAAGCATTGTTATGCATCGTGAACGAATCATTAAGCTCCTCTTCAGTGACTAAGTAGCTGTCATGTGGCAAATGAACGAGAGACTAAAACTTGAGTTGAGTTGCAAACTTATCATTTCTGTTTCCTGCCCTGACTGAGCTGATGTAGTGAAACTCCATGAGTAGATAGGAAGGCTGCAACCTTCAGGTCTGAGCAGTGAGGCAAACCAAGTGCATGAAGCTGCATTCTACCGAAAATTCCAACAGGGGGTGCTGACGGCGGCTGCAAAAGCATTTGGGTCCATTAATTTCAATACAAATTGAGAAAACTTCTCACGTGATCTATTTCCTCAGAATTTTTTCTTAGGACAACACTTTGGTATCAAACACTAGTAAAAAATCTTCTCCAAGACAAGATGATGTTAATTGTGTAAATAATGGCCCCATTTAGAAGAAAATAGAAGACAAAGAATCATATGATTTGGGGCGTGGCTACCTTTGATTGATTGGTGGCTAACAAGGCCAGCTATCAGGAGAGAAGGAAAGCAATGTGTCAATAAAAATTTTTTTTAAAAAGAGAGAAAAGTTTACCGGTTTGGTCTCATAACTTTGACCCTTTCACGCTGTATTTTGTATTAATGTCACTTTATTTTAACTTTTTGTTCTTTAAAAATGTCTTGTTCAGCGTTTGGTTGGACTTACAGACACTCCAAGGAGTCGCTGTTAATTTTTCTTAGGTAAGTAACATACATTTTGTTTTTGTTTTTTTGCTAGCCAAAATGAACATCCCACTTAATGCTACAGTTAACGCTAACATAAATTAGTAGCGACTTCGCTCAGTCAGGTTGAGGTGTAGAGAGGCGTGTAGTCAGTGTCGTAAGACCCCTCTCACTCCTCCACAGTCCAAAATAATGCCTGATCCCCGTATCGGAAACAAGATGACGAAGTGTGTAACGCTGAACTCGATGCCTTAAACGGGCAGTCCACAAACCAACGGGTGACGTCACGGTACTACTACGTCCATTATTTATACAGTGGTAAGTCTTTGGGTGTCTCACCTATGCTACAATTATGAATGGGGCTTCTTCTAATGTAACTGATACACCCACTACAAAAATTAACATTAGCCAATGTTGTGCTAATTACCCTTCAAAAATAACACTACTACATGTAAGCTAGTTAGCGGGACATGCTAATTTTTGGAGCTTGCATTAAAGCAAAAACTCACAGTTAAACTCATACTTTAGACTTTTGCAGTTGTGTTTTTAGTTTTGGAAAGGCAGTTAAAAGGACACCACTCTTCAAACTGTTATAGGAATCACTGTTAGAGCCTCATGTCCATTAGGCTACCCTCTGGAACAGAATATAATGCCTTATGTCTTATTCGTTAAAGCCATAGACTGTAAAAAACAAGGTTAAAACTGTATGCAAAGACACAGAGAGAAGAAAAAAACTAAAGCCGTCAGGAATAATGATGAGATCTTTCTAAAGCAGCTGAGGATCAAATGTAGAGGCAAAGCTTTTTAATTGAACACAACCTACTTTGTTTATTTCCTGCGGCCTCAGTTTTGTGTATGCATAATGGTGTGTGTGTGTGTGTGTGTGTGTGGGAGAGGAGGTGGGGGACTTTGGGGGGGGGGGTTGTTTGCGTGACAAGCAGAGGCATTACAGAACTTTTGCTTGTCTCCAACGAGGGCTGCAGTTGCGCTATCCACTCAGGAATATTAACAAGTTAATCATCTGAAATTAATGCTGTTATATCCTCAAGCCAAACACATAATGTACAACATGTCCCCCCACCCCCCCACTGTGCAACCAAGCTATTTTCAACCGTTTTCCCATCCCTCCCTCTTTCTCTCACTCTCTCCATCAGCTCTGCATTTGCAGATCGCAGCTGCACTTGTCATCAGGCCTGTTATTAACTGCAACATTTTTCTCGCTCAGAGATGGAGGGAAAGGTACAGAGAGGGAAGGATTCAGAGAGGTGGGGAGAGAGAGAGCAGGAGGGGAAAAAAGACAAAAGACGAGTGAGAGACAGGTGGTGAAAGAGGAGAGAGATTGAGTTAGACAGAGAGCAGAGAATGGCGGAGGGAGAGCGGGAGGAGGGCAATGAGTGCAATCTTGAGGCACAGAGAAATAGCTGCAAGCATCAGAACTGTAAAATCATGGATTCCTACTGATAATTTCTCCTCTGCTGAGGTTTAATTACCCTCTGCCTGAGCTATCTGTCCGCCTCCAGCTCCGGCCACACACAGAAAGGCTTTTGCATCCAATCAAATAGCTTGACCTTTTAACCCTTCATCTCTTCTCCAATCATGACATGACATTTCAGGTCTGTCAGGTGCGAGCCATCCCTGCACTCTGCGCAGCTCTTCTCCGCAGGGCGTTAAGCCGCTACACTACATTAATCACAGTGACATTGTAATCACAGCAGTTTTACCCTGAATCAGTATGCAGATTCCTGGGTATATTTCTTTGATTTAGAGCGTTGTCTCCCTCGCTCCCCACTTCTCCCTCACTCTCCTCTTATCCTTGACCTTCGCTCATTCCCATGGTAACTGCGTCTTACTCGAGGATTGTTTCGTTGGTAAGTCAAGTGGGCCAATCCTTAGGTTTTAAGTTGCGCATCAGCGGCGAAGCTTTTCAAAATCTAATTTAGGGGATTATCTCTCTATTGATTTCACTTAAAACTGATTCTTTTCTCTTTCCATCCTTCTGCTGCTGTGATAAAGTATCAGCAAAGGAAGCCGCGTGTGTGTTTCAGTGTGTGCGACGTATCAAGCTTCCCTTCCTCCGCGGAGTTGAAGAGGAGGCTCAGCCGTCTCACTTGGCAAAGCACGGGGAGCACGCAAGATTGCGCGTGTTCGTCTTTGTGTGCTTCCGCGTGTGTCGTTCCAACTTTTGGCGCCTATCTGCATCTGTCTGTGTGTGTTCATGCGGTACACACACACGGCTATCATCCTCCATGGCATTAATATTCATCTGTGTGTGCATTGAGCAGAACAGATTAGCAGGAGTAATGATGAGCATGTAATGATAAGGGGACCACAGCAGTCCCGATAGTCTAAACAGGCCTCCTTTAAACCCGACTGGAAAGAAGCAAGCAAACTCATTACGGCTTAACAGCCATTAGATTAGCATTAGTTCCTCTTTGAAGGGAATATTGCTGCTGGTTTCCATGGATTAGCAACAGTAGTGAGCCATTCAAGGAACATTATCATTACTGGTTTGGTATTAGAGCTAGCAATTTGTTGGCAACCACTAGCTTCTTTGCTGCTCCTATCACTATCCAGTGACGGTTGTGTTTTTATTTTGCGGATTAGAAATGCATACCAATCACCCAGGTACTCTACAGGTGGAACTAATCCATGGCTAACCCACTGGCATTTTTTCTGATTATAGCAAAACTATGTCGTGGGATGAAAATTTGTTTTGCACTTGCTATGAAGGACCAGAAACATAGACTCCTTTGTTTTGTTGGCCTGTATTGGTTTCACTGATGTGCTACCCTTTTGCATTACTTTAGAAAGCCAGACCAGTTTTTGGTCACCCAATAAAAACACCAAACATTTTTTGCAATGTCAGTTACACTGCCAACTATTTAAATACCTCCCAGAAAACTTGGAACTCATAACTTTCTGACCTCCTGGAAGAAAAAGTGCACTGGAACGCCACTCAAAGTCATAATTCCTACTTGTAAACTTATCATGGAAGCACATATAAACGGTAAGCCACCAACTAAAAGGCAATGTAAAGTATATTTTTCTTGTAGAACTCTAAAATAACATGTCTAATGGTGTCCGTTACCTTATGCATCGTTTTTCCTCTTCTGATGAGGGTTCAATTGTGTTCACCCTCCACAAAACATCAGTTTGTCACAGTCAGCCTTTGGCGTCCTTTTGCTGGAACACTTTGAGATTGAAGTCAACTGGGCAATTGTGACCTCCGACTTTGACTTCAGTGCAGCATAAATATACATGATAGAAATGTAACTTCTCCCAGTCAACAGGTGCAACATAACCAACATGAGAGTGGCATTTGGACAAAGTCCTGAGAAGAGGTCTAATCAGGCAGAGTCAAGACACCTGTGTGAGTGTTCATAAGGTGTCTAGGAGCTTTAATGTTTTCTGAGAGCAGGAATCTTTCGGGTTACATAAATAGACCTGTTTTACAAAAGGCATGATGTGTCACAGCAGGAAAAGCACAGGTGTAAATAATTAAATGAAAGAGGGCTGAATTGCATTTACCTACTTTGGTTTCAGCAACTGGGTATTGTTCATGCTAGAAAATGTGAATTAGGGAGGTTTCCATCAACTATTTAGATCTAAAAACAAACAAAACAAAGCGGCAAAACTTACTTTGGTCAGAAGATGGCAGTGTAATGTATTGCTGTAGGCTAATCCGTCAGTAAACAGCAGAAGAAGAAAAAAAAATAGGTTGCTAATCGGACAATTTTGAGGGAAAATATGTCTTCAGGAATTAGATTCAAATGGGCAACTTATAATTGTTCTTTCATGTCAGAGGAAACAGCTGATCAGTCATGTGAATTAAGTATTCGCTATGTCAGAACTTATGTACAAAAAGCATTTTCATCTTCCAATTAGTGCATTAACTACTTTTTCGAAAAAGACAAAAAAACACCTGAAGTGAGCGTAAAACCTTTTATGTGCATTTTTGAAACTTGTTTTGAATTTTGGTGTTTTTTTTCATGCAAATCTTCAAAATGAGCATCAAAATTAGACTACTGTCACACTGTCATCTCCGATTGGGACACTTGAATAGAGCCAAAGACTGTCTAGAGTCGACCAGCTTGGTTAGCAAGTTGCAAGTCTTATTGTGGATTTTACTTTACCACAATTTTAAGTAAACATCATGCTGTATTGAAGAAGACTTGGAACTTACGACTGAGACCATTAACTAATTAGAAAAAATGTTTACTGTGGTAATAAATCAAGTGAGAAGTAGGGTTATTTTCTCATAGATTTCTACACATTTGGACTTCTTCCTGCAACCAGTGAAATCATCCCCTGCTGGCCATTGGAAACAAACCCGGGAGTTATCACATGAATAGAACAGCGCCATCGTTAATGTTTTAACAACCAGATTCCAAAATGGGACAAAACAGATGCAAAATGCAATGATTTCTTAATCCATTTTAACCTAGTTATCTAATGTTAAAAGTGATAAACTTTTGTTTTTATAAATATACACACTCATTCTGAATTTGAGGCATTATAGTACAGAAAAACCAGTGCTTCTCCTCCTATGACAAGTTAAAATGAAAAAGGTCCTGCAAACTATGCAGGAAATGACAGGAACTGGTTTAAATTTGGCCCAGCTCTAATTAGAAACCACTTCTCAATCCTGAAGCCTAGTCACAGTAAATAACCTGTTTTGTTTACAAGCAGGTTATGATTATGGTTTATGGGATTATATTTGAAAACTTAGTGCTATTTAAAAAGGGAAGAAAAGGGGAGGAAATTGCTGCAGCAGTGACTGAAGGTAGATTAGCAGGTTGCTGGTAAATGGATGTTTACTGTTTGCTCGGCTTCATTGTACTTGGCCTCAGTTTCAGTGACAGGTTGTCATGGCAGAGGCAGTGACAAGCGTCTACAGGATCAATGCTGTATGCTGTGTGTGGCAGTGTATACGGACATGTGTTGGTTTGTGTAGCTGGGGTCAGTGAATGTGTGTGTGTGTGTGTGGCATGTGATCTACTCTCACACATCACAGATCAAAGGGTAAAGGCAGCTGCCTGGTCATCTCAGCCTAGGCCACCCTGGTGGCACAACATGCTCTTGGAGAGCATTAAGCCTTAAAAACACACACACAGATACACAACGAAGACCGGATGAAACAAATTTGGGAAGGGAGCAAAAGACGCAAACAGTTACCATAGAAATGCGCCACAAAGCTAGAGGGAGAGAGGGGGAAATAGAGGAGGAAGAGGGGGTTTTAGAGAGGGGGACGGAGAATGAAATCAGCTCTGTCAATACGTTGCCAAGCAACACTCAACACTAACGAAGCTGGGGTTTGATAACTTGTTGATAACACCAGTGGGAGAGCCAGTGTGTGTGTGTGTGTGTGTGTGTGTGTGAAATGGCAGTGTTATTAGCAGAGGCAGTGAAAGAGCCCCTGCTGAGACAAGCCCAAAGCACAGATAAGAGGAGAGACCTTCTATTAAAGACAGGGTTACTAGTGGGCCTCAGGAGCTCACATGCACACACGCGCACATACACACACACATGCACACAGTCACAGAACAAAAGACCTGAGCAGACCCTCAAACAATAATGAATCACACAACAGGACCAAAAGAGTGGTGCTTAAACATTTTTGTTTGTTTTTTTTATTCAACCTTTTTTTCCAAACCAGGAATGTACTAGTTTTTTCCTCTCTTTCGAGGTGTGTTGGGGCGGGGGGGAGGGTTGGAGGGGAGGGGGGGCACAGGGTAGGGAGGAAGGGGTCGCCATGATGAGTAGACAAGGGGGTAAGGAGAGAAGAAGAGGAGGAGAGGACACAAAAAAACCCTTCTCACACAGAGGTGTCCCAAATACAAAGTCTCAACACGTTACATACGAGAACCACCTCGCTCCGCAGCCCTCCACTTGCTGTCTATTGGCACAAAGAAACACACACTCAAACGCACATGTACGCACACACACTTTCACCGACGGAGAGGTGAGGGAGCTAGGCGGTAGCTGCTGCTTTTTTCTCTCTCTCTCTCTTTCTCTCTATATCTCCCGTTCCATAGAAACAGCACTTTCTCTTTTCAACATGACAACCAGTGGCCGTGTCCGTGGTTTTTAGAAAAGCCAACACGTTGAGTCGACCAGTCAAACACAAACAGTGAGAGCCAGAGACACAACTTTGAAATAACATCGACATGGAAATCAAACAATAGAAGAAAAAAAAACATCGAGTCCAAGAGTTGACATTCTGCTGAGAGGGAGGGGGGGGCGAAATGGGCTGAAAACCGGGGCAGTGTTTTCTTCGTCGGTATTGACGCCGCAAAAGTCCGAGAAGTTTTGTTTTCCCCCTCGCAGGCAGCAGCCATTTTTGAAGAAAAATACTGTCATTTTGGATCGGAGTGCTCCAAAGAGTTGCAGAAGTTGTTGAAGAGAGAGAAACAGACACTTCATTTGGCTTGGAGGATATTTTAGGTACTCTGAGCATGTTTAAATAGACATAGACTTAACAGCATACATAAAAAAAAAAGGAAAAACACAAGTCGGCAGTTGTACAAAAAGAAGAATTTGAGGTGTTTGCCACCTCATTTCATCTTTGAAAATCAATTTTGATACAGTCAAATACAATCCAGACTCAATCATGGTATAAAAACATATCATGTGTTGAACAAAGCCATTTCAGACGAATGTGACACTTAAAAGATATCTCATTATATGATGTTAGGTACAAAACACAGTTGAGAAATGTTTAAGGTCCAGATTTAACACTGGTTTCACACAGAAAACATGGCTACATCACCGTGTGTGTGTTTGTGTGTGAAGAAAAGAAAAGCTCCACTGCCACCCATTTTACACATAAGCCATAAACATGTTTGAGCAACACAAAACAGGTTCGTTTTTTTTTTAAGTATGCACATGTGAACATATTGCACCTCTGAACACAGAGTTGTGTTATTGCCCTCGAAGGTTGAGGTGCTGGGCACTAGCGTGTGTGTGTGTGTGTGTGTGTGTGTGTGTATGTGAGGGCGTGAGGGTGTGTGAAAGAGAGGAGAAAACACACCGCACACAAGCGCTCTTTTCATCCCTCCCATGTCCGTCGGGGTTAGTCTTAATCACAGAAACAGAGTCATATGAAAGCAATCAGCATTTCTGTCGAAGTGTGGGTGAAAAGTGTGTGAGAAAGCAAGCGGTAGCGACACAGAATGTATGTAATCAGTAGGCATTTGTGACAGTCATTAAAAGGTGTGAAATTTGTGTTAGGTTGCGTGGGAGGGTTTGTGTGTATCAAACTGAGTGTGTACCGCTGGAGGGGGGGTCTTCTGTATGTGTGTCCGCAGCTAGCAGTGTGTGTGCCTTTAAACGAGTGTGTGTGCGATACAGAGATGCATTTCAACACAAATTTTGGCGGAAAAAAGGAGCAAATCTGAAATGTGCCACCTCATGTTAACATTTAGTGTGACTGGGTCACAGCAGATGTGTGTGTGTGATGAGATCTCTCCTTTCCATGGTTAAAGTTCCTTCGAAATCCGTTTTGGCTGTCGGTCCATGGCCTCCGTCGAGGAGGCCGGGACCCTCCGTTCATAGAAAATGTTTCTCTCCTTTGCCAGCCACTCTCCATCCTTCCTTCTTTCCTTAGGATCCTTCATCTCTCACTCCTGCCGCTCCCATCCTCCCCTCCCCTCAGCTTCTTTTTCTTTAGTGTGCAATTCCTTCACAGTCTTTTCTTTTCCTTGTCTCCCTCCCTCCCTCCCTTCCTCTCTTTCTCTCTTTTTTTTTAAAGTTCTGCATTCAGACGCCGCTTTATTCCTCCTCCCCAGACAGCACTCTCTCTTGCCCTGTTCTTTTCCCTTTATTCTTCTTTTTCATTTCATCCCCTCTCACCCTCCCACCCTCTTCCCCACCCTTCCCCACCCCTCACTTCTTTTCTGCGTTTCAAAAAAAGCGTTTGAAAAAAAAAAAAAAAAAAAAACTTTCATAGATGGTTCTACCTCAACACTTCCACAAACGAGGTCTAAACTTCAAAACTACAGCATAGTACAAGGAGCTATAAAAATATACACAGAGTTCGGAGACCCTAGAGGGGTGGGAGGGGAGGGGAGGGGAGAAAAAGGGGGAGGGAGGGAGTGAATGAGAGAGGGAAGAGAGGAAGAGAGACACAACCTCTGTTCGCCAGGAAAATTAAAAAAGGGATTAAATTAATATACAACGCAAAGGGAAAAGGAAGGTCGTTCTAAGTTGTGAAAAACAAAAACAGCAGATAAAAAATGTCTAGCAGAAGTGTAGTTTAACAGAGTGGGTAAAAATAATAAAAAACAGAAAAGAAACATCTAGAAATTATTTACTGGATATTCATATATATAATCTATAAGTGTTGATAGCGATAAAAAATCTCACTTTTTTGATATTCGCTCACTATTTTGTGTTTTGGTATTTAAGACAAGTCTAAAGAACGCACGCGTACGCACAGTCACTCACACACAAAGCGCACACGCACACACAAACTAAACCCCACGCGCGCATATGCAAACTCATATGCAAACTTGCTGTACTGAAGCACACTAACTGCACACACACGTCTAATGTGGAGCAGCAGCGCCATAATTATTATCCAAGTTGTATGCTCACTCGCACAGTCACACTCACGCACACACACATTATTAAAATATACAAGATTCTGAGTGTCACCGATTGGTCAGGCCTCCTCAGGCCTGGGCCTGGTCATGTGACCGCCGCCCGGGCTTGCTGATTGGGTGAGTCCGAGGCCCCTAGTTTTCTCAGGAGAAACAAACACAAACAAACTAGAATCCTATTGGTGAGTTAGTGGCAGGGGCCGGTCTCTGGTTGGCTGATGGCGCTCTGAGGGGGTGGGGCGGGGGGCTAGGCAGGTATGGCCTCTGGGATCAGAGTTCTCTGGCGCTAAGTGGGATCAAGGGTGTAGTTTTTTTTTAGTCCTTTTCTTTCTCTTTTTTTTCTCTTTTGTAAAACATCTCAAGTCCCAACGCCAGGTCCATACTCCTAGAAATAAAGTGTGTGGCCACACACACGTACACATACTGGTGTTATGGGGACCACTTTTCTATTCAGCACTGGTGGGTCTCGTTTAGATCTGAGTTAACAACAAGGGGGCACTCAGAGGCTCTTGCCCATTCGTGAGGGCCTTGTTAAGAAGGGCTACGACTTTGCCCTTAACACACACTTGGTGGCCCAGTTGTGTGAGAATGGGGTGGGGTGGTTTATTCAGCTAGAAACACAACTGTGGCCGGGCTCACGGGGCAGTGAGTGGGGGTTGGGTGGGTCCATGGGACAATACTGGTAGTATTGAGGGGTTCAGGGTCGAAGCTGTGATGGCGAGCTTTGCTGTGGCTTCATTTGGAGCAGAGGATTGGTCGGTAATGGGTAGAGGGAGGTGGATGTGTCCAGTCGGCCGTAGCGGTGGCCGTCTCATACTTTGTAGTAGATGTTGGCTGGGCTCTGAGGCGGCATCTCCTGGACGATGTAGACGGGGTGTCCGTAGTCTCCGCTCACCTTCTCGTAGTGCGGGCAGTAGGCCGAGTCCGACGTCCGCAGGGGGATGATGATGTCGCTGGGCTCGGAACCATTGTTGTTGGAGCTGCTGATGCCCCCGCCCCCTCCCCTTTTGGGGCTGGTGAGCGATGACAGCGACAGTGGAGGGTGGTGGGTGTCCGAGTGCTTGGCATGCCGCCGCCTGTAACACACCACGCAGATGACGGCCGTGACGAGCAGGAGGAAGGCGGAGCCTCCCGCGGCGCCGGCGATGAGGGCGATGTTGGAGGGTTGAAGGGGCCCGTTCTCCCCGCTGCCCTCGCTCCCGAAGCTGTTGGGTCCTCGAGACTGGGTGGAGTTCCCTGCTCCGCCTGAAAACAAATCATAAAACAATCTTACTCCAATATCCACCCTGTCACAAGCTGCTTTCAGTGTTTCCATTTGATTTATATATGCATATTAATCATCACGAATACACCAGAGTAATAACACAGCTTGCTTTCACAATTTGTGTTTTCATGAGCTTTTGAATAAACATACCAATCCTTATGGTTCTGTACCACAATACATGAGTAATGGTGCTGGTTTAGCTCTGATAGAGAGGGCTGCAGACACTCAGCCCAGTGGAATCCACAAAGTATGCAGCAAATATCTTATATGTGGTCTCTTTATTGATGTAATGAAGTGGACAGCAGGGCTTATAAAATGGAGAGGGATGTCCGTAGTGTGTGTGAGTACAGCGCAGTATATACTCTTGTGGACAGTCTGGCTAAGCCACAGTGTGTATCAAGGTAACACACTCTATTTCCCTAACCTTAACAACTGTATTTACTTAGCATTACAGGCGACCACATGAAGAGAGCCTCCCTGTTCTGCCTCCACCACCAGACCACACACTCAGCCTGCCTGCCTGCCTGCCTGCCTGCTGGCCTTCCTGACTGCCTGTCTGTCTTTTTATCTGTCTGTCTGTTTATCAAACTGTCTGTCACACTATCTTTCTGTTTGTCAGCCGATTGCTGCCTCTGTCTGTTGTGTGTCTGTCTGAAACCTAAGATCTTCACAGCCTCGGAGCTCGGAGTTTTTCTCTGCAGGAGGTTGGGTCAGAACTCAGCAGGTGAAATGATGGTCTGGATGTGTGTGTGTGAGTGTGTGTGCATACGTGTATGTTTATAGAGTAGGGGGGAGACTAAGGCTCTGGCACCGGACCGTGTGAATGTGTGTGGCGAACTGGTTAAGGCCGGTAATGCGAGTCCCTGCTATATAGAGCCTTTGGATTGGTCTATCATTATTCTTGGCACACATCCCCTTTCTTTTCTCCCCGTCTGTGTCTCTCCTGTGTCTCCTCCGCTTCCTCGCCCTCCCTCGCTCCACGGTTCTCTCTATCTTCAGGTTATTGTAGCTGTAATGACCTACCTTGCTCTGAGCTCAGTGCCTAGCAACACAAACACACACACTCGGACACACTAAGATATGGACATAAACAACCACGCATGCAAACGCACTTGGTCGCCTCGATGCTGGGCCCCCCTCCTGTGGCGCTGGACCGACTAGGAGCTCAGCCCTAATGCCGGACGTCGATTATAGCCCCTTCTCCTCCTCCCGCTGTCTTCCTCCCTCCATTAACCCAACATCCCTCATTCTCCATCTCCATTATGATCGCCGCCTTTCACCGGCTCTCTTTATTATATCCTCTTCCTTCACCTCTCCGCCCCCGCCTTCTCTTCTCACTCCCTCCTGTGTTCCCTTTTTTTTCTCCATCACACAAGTTCAGACTTTGACACCTTCTTTTCCTCTAGATCCGTCCTTTTTTATTTCATTAGTGAATTTCACCTTAAAGACGGACATCCAGCAGGTCAAAAATCAAAGAACAGGTCAAGGAGATAATAGTCTGCACTTCCCCTTCTTTTTCGCCCTATATATTCTTTCTATTACATATTACTGGAGCTGCTTTAGCAACACCTTTTCTCCCACTAAACTGTTGCACATGTTTTATGCAAATCTCAGAAGGTTTTGTCAGCATCGAGTGTGAATCACTGCCTGTTTCAATCAACAACCTTTATATGAATACATTCAAGAGGATCCGAGAAGATTACATAATTAATGAAGCACCAGCAACTCTGATGCATCGTGGCATTTCATTGCCACTTCCCTCATAAGACTGCATTTGTTTTTTTTTATGAATTAATTTGTCTCTATCCATGTGTACTCTGGTGTTTTATCAGCCACTATGTGGATACAAAGGGACTCCATCTGGATTCGCACCGGGGACTTCAGACTCCTGGCACCCCTTGCTCTTTCTATTCTTTATTTTTTGTTTTGGTTTCTAATTGAGTGACAGCCTGACATGAATACCTTTTATTTACAGTAGAAAACTCAATCTATTTAATCACTTTGACATATTTTTAGATAAATTCTGATTATATAATGATCCTGACCAGTGAATGGATTAGTGGTGTAATGTAAAGATACGATCTGTTTATATCACACATCTATACAGCAGGTGGGTGGGGTTTACATTAGGTTGGAAGCTGTAAAAAAAATTAAATGGCTTCCTTTTGCTGTGTTAAGTTGCAATGTATATTTCTATAATTACTACGCACGGTGAAGGGGCACCTCTTTTCTATGATTTCAACTCGGAAATGTTGTAATGTCTGTCCACGGAGCATTATCTGTCCATATATTTGCTTACATGCCTGGAGAGGATCACATGCAACAAATAAACAACATGAGTGAGTTATCAGCTGAGATGATTCACATGAGGATTAGAAATTCTGGCATAATTGTCAGGAGTCAAAACAATCATTCCAGCTAAGTGTGTGCTAATATGTCCTTGTGTGAGCGTCAAAAATGTGTAAAACCCCTCATTAAGTGTGTGTGATGTAAATCAGTCTTGTCCAGTGTTTCTGGTCTCATTCTCATAAAAACAATGCATACTATTGTTGCTTCCTTCACACATACAGTTCTCACCTATGTGAGGTATGGACGAGTGACGGGACGACGTGTGAATAACCCGAGTCACACGTTCGCTATAGTACACAAATTCGCCACCGAAAGAGAAAAAAAAACAACAATGAACACAACTGAGAGCAGATCATGTTCTTTCCCTCTGCTGGATGACTTTGAGGTAGAGCCTCTCTCCATTTCCATCTCTTGTTCTATTCCCCTCTCCTCTTTGCTTTTCAATTATTCTTTTCTTTTTCCTCCTTATGTGTCTCCGTTCCATCACTCCCCTGTCTCTCCTTCTCTTTCCGCTCATCTTTCCGTAATTCTCTCTCCCTCTCTCTCTCTCTCTCCCTCTCTCTCTCTCTCTCTCTCTCTCATGACTGAACTACAGAATCCAGGCCACCCAAACTAATGACAATAATAACTCTCTGAAATGTCGCCGCCGGTCTAGCCCTATCTCCCTTTCTCCCCCTGCCTCTTTCTTCCTCCTTCTCTTTTTCTTGTCCTTCTCCCAAGGTAGCTATTAGCCATCCATTCCCCGCCTGCAGCACTTAGCTCGGAGGGGCCTTGCGCAGAGACCGGGAGGAGAGGGAGAGAGAGATATGGAATTAAATAGAGAGATCCACAGATGTCACCGCTGCACATTCTCCATCTGTCGCCTCCTCCCTCCCTCTCTCTCCTCGCTGCTTTTCTTTTTATCTACCAGTCTTTGCTTATTCCCTCCATCCATTTTGTGGATGGATCCGCTGTGGATTATCTACATTTGGTCTCCTGCTTACCTGGGTTTCTGCTGGTGGTGCGTCCCGCTGGCGGCTCCTTCTTTGGAGGAAGCCCATATTGGCCTGTGGAGAAAAAAAAAGGGTGGAATATGAGTGGAGTGGCAAAAAATACCGAGACTATCTTCCGCGACAGCCAAGGCTCTCAGAATTGGAACCAAGAAAGTGACATTAGCGACGAGAGAGGCAGCCAGGAAGAGAAATAGCGACAGAGGAGCTTTAATAAAGGCTTCCCTCCCTTCCATTCCCATTATAGGAGAGCACATATTGATTGGGCTGCGATGTGCCGTGTATGAGCACTTTTCCATTTGTTTGAATGGGAAACTAAAGAGAGGCCGTTTGTTGTTTTGGCCAGAGTGAATTTACACAAGGCCATAACGGCTTGTAATCTGTAGTCGCTAAATCAGGCCATCTGTCTAGCAAGCCCTCAGTAATGGTGATGGCATTAAAGTGCGTTTATGTGACACATGCGCACACACACACACACACACACACACACACACACACAGATGCAGCTATTGTACAAGTGACACTGCTCACCGCTGAAAGAGTCGGTTCAGAAAATACTAATTTTGTTCGCTGCTGAGCCATCTGGCCAACAGTAGGCTGCAAGAACGGAGTTTTATATCAGGATATGACTGTTCAGCTCTGCAGTTTATACAACATTTTATAAAAAAAGTCTGTTATTGGTCATTGCAGCAGCAGGGGAGAGCAAAATGGATATGACCACGGGGTGCTTATGGATGAAACTGTGCAATAACCCCACGAAAACACACACTGCATGCACCAACCACTGAATGTGTGTGTGTGTGTGCAGCCATCAACCTATACATACTGACATTTGGAGAAGTGTGTGGCTATTGGATGGTGGCTCCCTTATGACAGTCAACCAAACAGAAGTTAGGGGCAGTGCTGTCTGGATCAATAGGAACTGCTGTGTGGTCAGCAGGGGCTAGTGGAGGAAGGTTCAGGCTGTGTGTGTGTGTGTGTGTGTGTGTGTGTGTGTGTGTGTGTGACAGAGACAGAAAGTGTGTGTGTGACAGACAAAGAGCAAGCAAGATAGATAAAGAATAAAATAAGAGAAGACAGGTCAGTGTGTGTTGGGCATAAGGTGCAATCGTGTGTTTAGAGTGTGTGTGTGTGTGTCTGTGTGTGTGTGTAGAGCGAAGCATCTCATCAGAGATCACCATGAGGCGGCACGCCGCTTATTTAGATGACAAACAACACAGACGTGACCTTTCAGCCACCGAGCAGATAAGACAGAAAGACAGGGAAAGAGTGAAAATAACAGAGAGGGGGGATCGAGCGGGAGAGTTGGAAGGAGAGATGGCGAGCATGCAAAGTGAAAGGGAAGTGATGAGGAAAGGGAAAAGGGGAATTTGAGAAGGAAGCGAGCAATGTTGCTTGAATGAAAAAGGGTTAAGGAAAATGAAAAAAGGCCAGCGCAGAGGGAATAGAGAAAAAATGGAGGAAGGACAGAGAAAGATGATAGAAAAGGGAAATAAAGATGACAAATAAAACGATGTGTGTGCGTCAAAGAAAAAGTGAGAGTGATTTCAGTGTGTGTAGCATTTCCACTGCCCGTGTGGTGGAAACGCCATGGGAAAGAAAGTGTGTGTGGTGGTGTTTCTGTTGAGCCGAGCTGACGATGCTGATCTTATTGGCTGATAGAGCCACATCAGCGCCACTTGGCTCTTTGCTGAAGAACACCTACAATACACAAGGCCTGATAACACAGGATAGGCCAAAGAAATAGAAATAGGCGTTTGTGTGTGTGTGTGTGTGTGTGTTTGTGTGTGTGTGTGTGTGTGAGGGGGGTCGTGTGAAGGACAGGTGCCTATTTTGTGTAGGAATGTGCAGGTCAGTGAAAATGCTTAAACGGGCCTTTTTTCTGAAAAGACTGCATGTGAGGGTCATTACCTGTGAATATTTTCCAAACAAATTAGAAGTGTGTGCAGCTACGAGTCATTAAAAATCCCTGACTGTGTGCTTTGACGCTGAATGGAGTCATTTTGTTATCGCACTTTGGCTGGCGGGTCAGCTGTGTGGGGGAAATGTGTGTATACGTGCCACACGCATACATGAACACCCCAGTTTGCATGTCAGTGCTCAGTGTTCGTACCTGTGATGTATATCCCGCACAGGGATGTGTCAGCCTAAATGTGTGTGTGTGTGTGTGTGTGTGTGTGTTTGAGTGTGTGTGTCCGGCATGAGTCAGTAGTAGTTAAAAGGCAGAGTGAGAAGGGAGTCAACAGGGCTCATTAGAGCTGACTGATCCCACACTTCTCTGCTGTTCTCACCACTTAACGAGCCCTAATATGCTCAGAGAGAACACGCACGCACCAAGAAGCGATTTGTACGTGTGTGTGTAAGAAAGAGGGAGATAAGAGGGGGATGGTTTCGCAGTGTAGAGGGCCGCGTGTCAGATAAGGAATGTGTAGCGCTTGGCGCTGTACAGATGGGAGATGGTGTGAGCTGCGGTGGACGGGAGCCAGTGGTTGTACTCATAACTGTGTGTTAAGTGAGCAATTGTGTGTGATGCATGAATTACAATGTGTGGGTTATGAGTGTTGAGGGAGAGCCCATGTGTGGTGGGCTTTCAGTGGTTGTACGCATGGGCGGATTATGAGACAACAGGCCCCTGGGCACAGATATTCAAACGGCCCTACCACCTCTTCTACCTAAGAGCAACAGACTTTATAAATGTTTTTTTGTTGTTGTTGTTGTTCTGTGTATTGTTGTGGTCATTTTATGTATTTTTGTAGTTGTTTTGCATTCATTTGTAGTCAATTTTGGTCTCTTTGTAGTTGCTTTATGACTCTTTGTGGATGTTTTGTGGCACTTTTGTACATGTTTTGGTCTTTTTTATGTTTCTTTGTGGTCATTATGAGTGTAGTTTTAGTTGCTTTGTGTCTCTTTGTAGATGTTTTGTGTTTAATTGTGGTCATTTTCAGTGTATTTTAAGTTATATCTCTTTCTTTTCTTTTTGTGTCTCTTTGTGACTGTTTTGGTCTCTGTGTCGCTTTGTAGGTGTTTAATGTTTCTTTGTGGTCATTGTATGTCTTTTGTAGTTGTTTTGCATCAATTTATAGTCATTTTGAGTCTCTCTGTGGTTGTTTTGTGGCACTTTTGTAGATGGTCTTTTTTTGTTTCCTTGTGGTCATTCTGAGTCTCGCTTCAGTTGCTTTGTCTCTCTGTAGGTGTTTAATGTTCCTCTGTGGTCATTTTAAGTGTCTTTCAAATTGCTTTTTATTTATTTCTCGTCTTTTTGTGTCTCTTTATGGTCGTTTGGTCTATTAGTCTCTTGGTTGATGTTTAATGTTTCTTTGTGGTCATTTTGAGTGTCTTTGTAGTTGTTTTGTGTGTCTTTGTAGTCCTTATGTGTCTTTTTGTAGTAATTTTATCTTTCTCTGTGATTATTTGAAGTCTCTTCCTGGTTGATACATGTTTCTTTAAGTGACATTTTGTAGTTATAGACACTTTAGGCCCCTGAACCTGCCTGGTAGGCCCATTCAGCAATCCGTGTGTGTGTGTGTGTGTGTGTGTTAAAAAGTAATGTAGGACGAGAGAGTTTAGAAGACTTACTCTGCCCCACTTTCAGGACCACCTTCATGCCTTGCGTGGCACACACTCCGCCTCTCATGCTATCCAGGCCTTGACGCGTCCCATCTGATGTAGCTGGAGGGATGGAAACAAAAAATTACACAATTAGTCAAGTAGCAGGGTGGTATATATATACACACGCACACACACACACACACACACACACACACACACACATACACACAAATGAAAATCCATGCGTTAAAGCCACACAAATTCACTCTCTCTCAATCTATAGCTGCCGCCAACAATAGCTTCTATTCATATGGTCAGCCATTCTAGACTCAGCGAGTGACATTTGCAGAGGCAGCGATTTAAAACTCCACCAGAAGCTCTGAAATGTCAAACTACGAGGCGGCAGCACTGTAATAAGTCCTCATTTAGCAGTCCACTGGAATTCATTAACACCCCCGCTGCACCGCATGGACTCAACCGCTTTCAGTCAACTGCAATTGCTGCTTGGGCTGGGAAAGTAGCAGGAGAGGGGTAATCTGCAGAGGCATCAACTGGCTGATGGAAAAAAGGGATGGTAATCCAATCAAGGGTGCATATAAAATAAAATAGAGCCCCTGAGACACAAAACACTGTGTGCACAGAGAAACTGGACCCGATTAGTTTTAAAAAATAGAATGTGTTGAATGAGTTAAACTGCATTTTTAATACCCCATTACGATCACTGCTTATATTTTAATTAAGTGAACAAAACGCAGCTTAAAATTGTGATACATCTGTCAAAATCATTATATACTACATGTCTCATTTAAAACATCGCCAAAAATAAACCGTTTGGAATAACTAGATCCTGTTAAAAACAAAAAATGATACACTCCTCAGCGACACTGTGAAGCAATGATTCGTTTTGCTGAGACAAATGGACACATGACAAATATTCACTGAAAATCAGGCATAACAGCATGCTTTCTTCACTGAGCACACAGGGAAAGACAGAGGAGGTTGCAAGGAAAGGTTGTAAAAATGCAAATATGTATAGAATGTGGAGACCTATTTTTGGATACTTTGACACTTGTGGACACTTCGAAAAGTGTTGTTTATATGGTTTCCATTTTATTCGAATTTCAATTTAAAAAAATAATTTCTTAAAATATAATTTATATCATTTTAATTGTGTTATCCTGCACAAAAGATTTTTTTCTAGAGTTCTAGACATGATTGTTCTGATTCCATGGAGCTGCAAGACTTAAAGGGCAAAGTAAAGTAAAAGTGAGTTTAATATAAAAAGAGCAAAAAGCATCCTAAAACGGCTTGTGGTTCAAAGAGTTAAAGAGAAAATCTTAGGCATTTATGAGGGGTTTAATACGCATTTTTAAACCATAAAAGCTCACTAAATGCAGCAGTCCAACCACAACAGTGGAGATATAGTGTCACATTTCAAGTCGGCCTCCTAACAGTTTCTAGTGAAGCCAGGAAGGAGGCCAAAGGAGGTCAACCAGCACTGACGAAGTGCACAGGCAAGAGAGTGTGTGTGCATGAATCCCTGTAACACTCCGACACTTCTTCTTACATAAAGCATGTCAGTGAATGCATTAAAGATCACTGGTCTGCAGGTCACAGAGGCTGGAGGAGGAGGAAGGAACACACAGTGAGAGTCAGAAAGGAGGGATCAAACAGTGAAAAAGGAGGGATAGAGATATGAAGAGGAGAGACAAAAGGAAGGAGGATAGAAGAGGAGGTGAGGGGTGAAGAGACGAGAATCACTCCTCTGCAGCAGCAGTCATTTGTACACTCTCATCACTTCAGCCTTTGGATCACATAAAAAAAAAACAGCTCTTGCTGATGTGTAGCCACAGTGGCGAGTAAAAGAAGACGGTACACATATTCCTTTTCCTTCCGCCGACCGTCCTAACACCCCTGCACACACCACCCGTCCATCCTTATTTTCCCCATTATAGCCCCGGGGCTAACCCTCACCTTGTCTCCTTAAAGAAACGTAAAAAATCATTTTCCCCCCGCCACTCTGCTTCAGGCTATAGATTAGCCTGTCTGAAGCGAGGAAAGACGGAGGGATGGCGGATGGCTCGGGAGAGAGAGAGAGAGGGAGAGGGAGGTGTGAAAAAGAGGCAGCTTTACTTCTAACACCTCCGTCACTCTCTCTCCCGCCATTTCTGCAGGATTCAGAGTGTGAAAGCAGGAGGAGGAGAGACGCAGGCGGGGGTCGAGGCGAACAGCAGTCTGGTGGGGAAGCCAGAGACAGGGATGCATGCAGAGATATATAAAGAAGGTGCCGGGCAAAAGTTTGTACGTTCTTCAAGTTTTCTACAATTTGTTGTGTTACTAAAGTATTTTAAATCATGTGTTTTTTTTCTAACCTGTTAGTCTAATGTTAGAGGAAATTTCAATTTATTTCAATAAAGTTCATATGAATGGATTTAAGCAGAGTGTGTCAAACTAAGTGCAGCTCTAGTTTCATTTGAGCCTAATCCTGTGATTGATTTTTTTCTTCTTTAATTTGGCTGCTCAGATGTCAGTTTCAGGTTGCAGCAACATTGTTTGAACACTATTCAAAGACACTCCAGGAATTACAGATTCAAACAACATTGGGCCTCAAGCAAAAACTCTTTTCATGTACAAATTTGCTCTTATGCCGCACATAACTTTCCTTGTAAGTACAAACAAATTTATAGCACAACAAAATGGACATTAAAGGAACATTTTAAATGAGGTAATAATCACTGTTTACTCATTTAAGTGGGGCAAAGTGAAACTCAACAGAAGTGCTTCCCACATGGGGAATATATATTTTATTATCTCCCTTTTTTATTATAAAAAAGTAGAGTTGCATGTTAATCTTGTCTATTTTGTCGGTGACTACAAATATACATTTATTAATTATCATATATTATCATATATTATATTATATTACATTATATTAGATTATAATATTTATTTATAATATTTCTATTTCTATGTGGGACTGTATACATTATAAGTAGATGACAATTATTACATAAATATAAATAATAAAAGATGCATAATAATTATTTAAAATAAATATAATAACTGAATGCAACCACAGTAAATAACAAATATTTTTTTCAAAATGTCATTATTACATATTCTGTAGTGTATGACACAGGGCTGAATGATTTTGAAAAAAAAATTCCAATCACATTACAAGGTTGTTTTTTTCCATCATTCTTCTCATTTTCATGAAACAACATATTAAAAGGATCATGGTGTGATCATGTTGTCCATAAAATATGATTTGTAGGCCGTGTGCTCATTGCAGCCCTACAACACTAGTCCATATTACAATTTTAATAAGTTTCATTAACTGTGCAGTTCTATTATGAAAACAAAATGACTGAATGCATTAAAAATGATTCATCTTAATTATATAAAAGCTAAAAAAAAAATATGGTTTCACGCTCCACTGCGGCCTAGGACAGTGGGCTACAGAGTGTGGGCAAAAATCTGACCGGAGCAGCTCTGATTGAAAGAACTGATGGAGGATAGGATAAATACTTTCAACTGGTGTGAGAGAGAAGGGCGGATGATTTCTGAGAGTAATAACTCCTGACACACGAAGGAGGACAAGAAGGTGAAGGGAGACGAGGGAGGTGAGGACGACGAAGGCGAGGAAAGGAAGATGAGGCCATGCAGAGAAGCGAGGCAGGGAGACTGATTGCCTGTGACAAGCTGTTGGTGATATGATGGGGACAGGAGACTATATGAGACAATGGAGATGACCCAGTGCCCAGTGGACACAGAGAGGAGAAGGAGGAGAGGGAGGGAGGGAGGAAGACACGATTTGTAGAAAGTGGGAGAACAGAGAAAAAGTAGGGGAGTTAAAAACAGAAAGTAAGGAAAGAGTTTAAATGACATGATAGATAGCAGCGAGGTAAAAGACTCTAATGTCTCCATTATGGAAAAGTGGAGCGGTAATGGATACAAAGAAGAGGGAGACAGAGACTGAGAGCAGGAGAGCCAAATTGAACCAGGAGAGCCTCAACATATGTAATTTTGCAAATGCAAGTTATTTTTTTAACATCGTAAATCAACAGGTCACAAATATCACAAGGGCAATTTTTGTTAAAACAGTGAACCGCATGATGACAAATCCTCTTCAATCCATTAGTTACAGGTGCCACTATTTCTGTGAATCTCTATTTCACAGGAACAAAGCCAACAAAGAGATAGATGCTTTGTCCTTGGATCAAAATATTCCACTACATAATCTGGGTTGCTAAACAAAAAAAACAAAAAAAATGCTGAAAGTTCCCTTGCACTTGATTTGACGGGAATAGATCTCGTCAAATCAAGGTTGAAAAAATCACAGAACATCTGTGAAATCCTGATGAGAGCGGGAAAGATGGGAGAGATGCGGGAATGGCGGGCCTCAAATCTTTCCCACCTCACTTCGAAGGGAGGACAGAGAGAGCGGGGAGGAGCGCGCGGAGCTATTTGGGATGAGATAAGAGGAGAAAGGAGGAAGAACAGCGAGAGAGAAAAGAGGGAGACAGGGGAGGGATGAGTAATTGAGACAATGATCAGCAGTGATGGGGGGGATGTGAAGCGCCAGAGGACAGAGGAGAGGAAGGGCGTCGCTCCGCCACCCTCGTTCAACAGGAAGACAGGAGGGAGAGGCGGAGGAAGTGGAAAAACTTAATTAATGAAATAATACCGCAGTCAACCTCAATCAGACCGCACAGCGCCGGGGCTGTGCACACAAGGAGGCAGGCCGGGGAGGACTGTGTATCCAGTCCATAGAAAAGATCACAGATTGGATGAGAGTCTTTTTTGTGTGTCTCTCTTGTTATTACCAAGGTCAGTGCTGGGCCGAACCTCTCCTCTGCCTCCATTCTCGGTGTTGAAGTCGGCCCAGGAAAATTAAGCCATGACTCCACTGGAATCATATCGTTTAGTCATTCAGGGGCTGAAACAACACGTCTGACATGCGTCCAGCTCTATATTAACTGTCACCCGCTGCAGTGGACTATGCAAATCGGCTACATTTGCATCAAGACGCAGCCCGGACCTCAATGTTTGCCATCCCACTCTATTCCTTCCCCCTCCTGCGGTGTGTTCTGCAGCCCTGGTTATATATTCCACACATGCTGAGTGACAGCCGGCCTCCCGCAGCAAAACACTTGCTCCTATGTGAGTGATGTGAATTTGTGTACATGCTGATGTTGTTATTTCCATCACGTCCTTCTGTCTGCTCTGCGACACCACTCACATTTCACTTTGCACAAAAGTCACAAGAAGTGCCTTTTATTGCCTGATTTTGTATATTTCTGGTTGAAATGGGATTTTGCAGAGGGGCATCAGTTATATATTCCAGGTTTTGGTGCAATGTGTTATTTTAGGAAATGGAAACAGGGTTTTTTTGGGAGGGCGATTAAACCTAAAATGCACTGCTTCGGGGCTCATTATCAACTTGTCAAAGTGGGCAGCTAGCCCCGGGCCCCACAACCGCAGAGGCCCTGAGAGGTAAAAATAGTTAGAATAGAATATCCACCAAAAATGATGGTACCAAAAGAAACTAGTAGTGGTGGAATCTAACTTAGTATATATACCAAAGTACTGTGCCACTTCCTACTTCTCAACTAGTTTTCAGAGGAAAATTTTACTTTTTACTTCTCTACATTTGTTTGACAGCTTGAGTTATTTTAGTTAAGATTTGTGCATTAAAACCATAAAAATACTAAATATGATGTTTTGGTATCATTTAAACCACTCAACACAAAAAAACAGCTGAATCAATAAATAAATAATTTTTCCCTCTGCTACTTTTAATAATTTAAATACATTTTCCTGATTATATTTACTCACTTTTAGGCTTCTTAAGTAACATTTTCAATCCAGGACTCTTACTTGCAACAGATTATTGTCACAGTTTGTTGTTTTACTTAGGTAAAGGATCTGAATACTCCAGCACTGTAAACTAGAATGAAATGGAAGTAATCAATAGTAATGGTAGTGCAAAAAAAAGAGGAAATGTTGTTAATGCTGCATAATTAAAACACCAACACCAATAAAAATCACATTTTGTTGTCTTTCACAGAGATCTATATATTATAATCATGTGAATATACATCATCATGTTAGGATGAATGACTTCATGTTATTCTCTGTATAAATGCTGTAATGATGTAATTGTGTAATAACTGCTTGATTCCCCAGGAAGAATAGTCTTCATCTCTATGAAGACTAATGGGGCTCCAAAGGATACAATAAACAATAAACAATCTCATACTTTATGATGAATACATTTAAACATATTTGCATCTTTACTTCAAACAACTTGGCTGCGTCCTTGTATTCAATTAATGTTAGCATGTATTTAGAATACTGATACTGATACTGATACTGATACTGATACTGAATAAAATTGAACATAATGATTTTTTTTCACATTAAAGTTGTGCCTGCAGTCTTCCTCTACGTAGCCTGAAAGGCAAAACTCAGGGCTAAAGAGTCCCCGAATAAATATGCGTTTAATATGTTTGACTTGAAGATGACAGGATCCATAATGCACGGAGAGGAAGGGGGCCACCAGGGAACTCTGGCAGATTAATGTCACATGAAAAGTTATGAATCTGCAGTTTTTTTATGATAGGAGAGATTGAGGTGGAGCTGTCCACGTGCTGCTGTTGTGCATAAATACTGGATGTGTGGCCAAGATATTGCAACAGTCTAAACTCAGTACTGCACCACACACACACTCAAAGAACAATCTCGTGCCTGGAGCGTGAAGTGGGAACATCCTTTTTCGATGACAGCTAGATTAAAGGGAGCAAAACTGAGATTGTGGCGTGCAGCAAAAGAGCAGATTAAACAGTAAAAGGAATGAATAAACAAGCAAATACAGCCATGGGAGGAACAAAGCTCGTCCGCTCGTACTGTGCTGCCTCACGTTCCGAGAGCACGGAGGCGCCCCCGCTAGCCTCTGGTGTGTGATGGCATGTTAGCAGCGTCATGACTGTGTGACGTTAACGAACGCAATGATCAAGAATGCAAATGCAACGTGAAAGACACAAACGCGAGTGGGTGTTTTTGTTCCGCCCTGGGCATACATGGTGCATGCTAAGGCTGTAGTGGTTTAAGTGTGTTTGTCTGTGTGTGTTTGTGTCAGTGTGTGTGTGTGCAAAGTGCTCCCATATGTGTAAATCAACCTAAAACCAATGTGTTGCTTCACAGCAGCTTTGCCTTTAAAATCCTTCATTTAGTTCCACTTGTTTGGCTTTTGGACCACAGTCTCCCAAAACAGCCACGAAACTGAGTTTGTCACTTGGGTGGACTGGGGTGTGTGTGTGTGTGTGTGTATGTGTGTGTGTGTGTGTGTGTGGGCGCAGAGGGTATGGGGGTGGGATTTACAGTTGCCTTCCTGTTTAAATTTGTCGCCCTCACTCTCCAGAGGCTCTATGAGCTCCATGTGTGTCATCTCGATGATGAAGAGCATATAACCTGATCCCCTCTCCCTTGAGGCAAAGCTGAAGGATTCATTCTCCCCACTTCCTAGCTCCACCCCCTTAAAAAAAATCCTGGATCTCGCCATCGAAATTTCCTGTAACTAAAAACGTCTTCATAAATCTCCTATGGCGCTTTTATAACCTGGCTATGACGCATTAACGAACCTATCACAAGCCATTACCTCGCGGTGGCGGCAAGGAGGGGAAAAGGCATTAAGTTGTGTACTGAAACAGAACGGGCATTATTTTAGCTCCCCCTCTCAAAATACACACCAGCCAAAGTATTATTTTCACATTCCACCTCCGAATACACAACATTACTTCCAACATAGCATGAGGTTTTCCAAACTTTTTTTCTGCAAAGAGTGCAGGTTTCTTTTTCTATTGTTGCAGACAAAGGCCCACTGTTGACTGTGTTGTGGTAGCACTTGATCCACAAATGGGACAGGCTACAAACAAGGACAATACAAAGACGCCTGCATGTTTGGCGCCTCCGTTGCACGGTGATATGACGGTATGTGTGTGGTTTGCAGACAGGACAAGTATGATAATGTCATTATCAACACCACAAATCTATTCCCATTCTCACATTACCTCATGTGACAAAGAGTTGTGTTGTTAAACATAGAAGGCATTCATGCATGATACAACCGTGACCAAAGTAGCTTTTATACAAATATATACTGAGTGGAAAGAGCACAAAAACATGCCACTTAAAGGAGATCTATCATGCTTTCCATATTTTATGTCATGTATACAATGTTTCAATTTTGGCTGTTCATATTATCCAACACCAAAACTTGAAATAATGTGGTAAACATATGTCAAACATAATCCTATAAAAACTCTATGTACCCTGCTACATTTAGCTACATGCTAACAGGGAAAACTGAAACTTGGTTGCAAACGTTACTTATTTCTCCCCAATTTCAGGTCACATTCCTTCTGGAATATGTTCAATTTCATAGTTTTTTGATTTAGAAGCTCATGTTTGTGTTTTTAAACAGCAGAAAGTGCAGCTATGGCCTTCTGTGTTCCAGTCATTCCTCTGCTACATGTAGCTACATGCTAATATCTGTGAAAACTGTAATCTTGTTTGGTGATGTTGCTCATTCTCTCCAGTTATGGCTCATATGTTTTCATTGGCAGTATGAGAAAAATAAAGTGTTTTTTGAAAATTAAAGCATGAACATATGTTCTAGTAAAAACACAAAATACAAGCATGGACCTGAGCACAATAGGTCCCTTTTAAAGAGACCTTGGTTACTGTGGTTTCTGTTTAAAAAATCTCCTTTTAGAAGAGAACATTTAATGTGACCCATGCAACACTGAAAGGGTAAGATAAATCTAATTACTTTACTACCAAAAGTGCATGAACAAATTAAAGCCGTTTTTCTCATTTCTGCTGGCAACAAAAGTGTCTGATTCCTGATGGGAACTCTTCATTTTAATTTGTGCTTGTTAATAATGTGATTTAAAATGCAGACAATTGTACTTGTAGAAACTTTTATGCCTCTGTGCCATTTAACCTGTTTCTTGCACGTTTGTGTGACAGAGAACCAGAGGCGATGGGACCTGGACAGGCCAACATTGGGAAGTCATGGTCACAGGTTGAAGTCACATGATGTGTCACATGCCGACCAGAAAGACACACACACACACACACATGCATTCAGAGAAGAATCTCACGCAAGCCCCAAATTTCACACATGCCTCCACCGAGGACGGCGTTACCTCGAAAAACCCAGTCATGTCGTACACGTAACACACAATCCACAGGGGAAAATGATCTCAATGTCTTTGCTTGCGTGCGGTTCATCTCTCCTCTGTGCCCGATGACATTTTAATTCTCAGCAGTTATTTCGCTTTCCATCCATCCTGTTCTATTACAATCACCCCCCCCCGCCTCTTTTTTTTTGCCCTCCCTCTCCTCTCCCCCTCCCCTCCTCTGTCTCTCCGTCTTTCGACATCCCATGCGCTTGGAGGGTGGGCGACTCAGAATCACATCGTATTAACCTCCAGCACCAAAACACACACAACAAACTGGGCCAAGGCACAGCAGCCTCCACCCAACGCCCAACCCCTCCTCTGCCAAGCGCCCATCTGAGTTCCAAAAACGAGGACTAGAGTGCGGAACGCACCTGATCTCCACATCTGACAAACACACACATGCATGCACGGTGCTGAGAGAGAGACTGTGATCACTTGTGACAGATCCGCTGCCATTTTACGGTTTAGTTCTGAGGCAGTGAGTAGGAAATATTGTTGGAGGCCGGGAAAATGCTGCCGTTTGCTGTCACATTGTTGTTTGCCTTTGACTAAATCCATATCATGATTTATGAGATGGCACTGCTCGTGATAATCCAGTTGGGTATTGTCATGTTGTGAGTTCACTTGTGCATTCTCGTGCATCTAAATGCTTCATGTGTGCAAAGGTCACAATGTCTGTATATGCACGAGGGTCCAGCATATAATCTGGTTTGATGCACAGCATGTTAATTATAGCCGTCCAATGCAACATTAACACAGTGTGGTCACTGGGTCTCAATAAACAACCTACGCACAACTCCCTAAAGCTGCTTACAGCTTCTATAAGTCATATACATATATAGGGCAGTGATGGGTCATTGCCACTAAAGAGAAGGGGGGGTTAAGTCATCAGTAGGCACAAACACAGAGACTGAATTTGCCTCATTCATTCTCACGTTAATTAAATGGCGAAAAACAAATCATGGACGAGCAAACGTAATAAGTCTGACTGCCCGATTTGGAAAATAATCCATGCCGAATAGATGTGACCGCCAGAGCATAGACATGCATAATGGACCAAAAGAAAGAGAGGCACAAAGCAAGGGAGAGAAAAAAAAGCAAAAGAAAAGAGGGAGCCATTAAAAAGAGGCCTAGTGACTGGGTGGATGAGCCTTGTGTAACGTCACTAAAGTGCTAGCCATGTAGGACAGTCACGACCAATGTTCCTTACAACTGGGTCAATGTTCCCGTCCCGGGGCAGCGAGGGCATTCTGCGTGCTTTTCTCTATGTGTGTGTGTGTATGTGTGTGAGTATCTATCTGTTAACTTCAACAAACCTGCTAGAAACTGCTATCCCTGCAATCCCTGTCAAGTGCACCTCTGAGTGGACCCCCATGCATATTGAATGAATACTTCAATGACTACTTATCAATACTTAATGAATACTTATCAGTGAATCCCTGAGTGACTTCTACAGCACTGATTTTTTTTAAAGGGCTTTTAAAAGAAAGCCATGCGGAGCCTTTTTAGATGCGTAACACCGGCGGGGCAGAAAAGAGGAGGCTGAGCAGCCTGGCGAGTTCACGGTCACGTTTGAATGTCTGAATGTGATATTTTCCAGTGCCGGCTGAGGTGATGCCAGATTTGCCGCAGTCTCACACAGACTGAGAAGGAACACTCGAAGCCATCGTGGGGAATCTGACCGCCTGCAGACCCTGGGGTGTCTGTGTGTGTCCTCGTCTTGTGGCATGTGTCCGTCTTAAGGTTTGTGTGTGCGTGTGTGGGTAACCGTTCTGCATTATATCAGCCACTAGATTGGAGGCCTGGAGAAATGGGTCAGCGCCAGCCTCATCGTTCCCACTCGCTGTCTCTTCTGCTCTTTGCTCATGTTATTTTTTTTCTCTACCAGCCTCTTTTATTCCCAAGTCGCTCCCAGAATAAAAACGAAACACCTCCGGTTGTCCACTCCTCCTGCGGCTGCCTGGATTTGGGTTAAACCAGCCAAGTCCATCACTCACTTCCCTATTTCCCCTCCTTCCCTTTACTATTTCCAATTACAGGGAAACAATTGTCGTCTCCTGATATTAAAATTGATGAAGTCATGAACACAGGCACTTTTGATCAACTATGACGATTCTGATGAATATATTTGTGATGTAATGGAGCTGACTTCTGTGCTTCAGCTATAAAAACACATTACTATTAATATCATTCTTCAACTGTTTTGTCACACCTGTTGTAAAATCAGTCAATAATGAGACAACAGGCCCCTGGGCACAGAGATGCAACAGGCCCAACCACCTCTTCTACATCGGAACAAGACGTTTTGGGTCACTTTCAAAAAGTTTTGGTCATTTAGTAGTTATTTTTTGTCTATGGTTGTTTGTCTAACTTTTTGCGTCTTTTTAAGTCTTGATTACCCCTTTTTGACCAAGTCAGTTCCAGGGCCAGTTCGGAGCCGGTGCCTAATCTTGAACCAGTTTTCGACAGCCAAAGAACCGGCTCTCAGCCAGGAAAACTGGTTTAAGAGCAGCACCAACTCTTTGCTGGTCTTGAACCACGAACCACTTACCTCAGGGGCTGGGGGCGGGATTATCGTGACCGACAAGACTAAAACGTGTATCATTCATTTTATTTTCTTTGTTTTACCGCATTGTGATTGATATTGGGCTACCATTTACAACAAAGACTAATACTAACATCTTATGTTCAGTGTTAATAAGAACGTAATCGCTGTTCAGAGCATTCAAGACAAATGTGTTGTACCAGTCTTATTTGGAGGCCAATGTACGCTCGCAAAGCCAGGAGCAACATTTGTAAAGAGACGATGTAGTCCGCCATTGGTGTTATCATACTTGCTGAGAGTGGAGACCTATCTAGACGTATACAGTGATGTTATTATGTGGATCTCACAGGTAGTAGTCATTCTGTGTCTCTTTGTGGTTGTTTTGCCCCCATTCAAACTTGCTGTGAGTCTATTTGTGTCTCTTCATGGTCAGTTTGTGTCTCTT
This sequence comes from Centropristis striata, assembly GCF_030273125.1. Classification (NCBI taxonomy): domain Eukaryota; kingdom Metazoa; phylum Chordata; class Actinopteri; order Perciformes; family Serranidae; genus Centropristis; species Centropristis striata. The sequence goes on from NC_081533.1 coordinate 24,435,866, forward strand.
TGGTCATGTATGTCTGTTTGTAGTAATTTTGAGTCTGTATGTAGTTACTTTGTGTCTCTTGGTTGTCTTTTTGTGGTTGTGTTGCTCCTTTTATAGTTGTTGTGAGTCTCTTTGCATCTCTTTGTAGTTACTTTTGTGTCTCTTTCTGGTTGTTTTATATCTCTTAAAATGACATTTTGCAGGTGAAGGCCCCTGGCACTCTGGTGTCTACTACCCAGTAGGCCCGTTCAATATTCCATCCATGGGTGAGACACGACACAGGTTACATAGTCATAACTAATAGTACTGGAGAGATTTCTCCCTCTCCCTCTCTTACATTAATGCTCCCATCATTCATCCTGTTGTCTTTTTTGGGCCAGTAAGTTGCCCTCAAAACCTTCTCCTCCTCTCTCCCATGTGCGCACACACTCCTCCACACAAACACACCTGTGTGAGCACACGATCACTAAATAAAAGCCCTAAGTCTCACATTAGCCTGATTTACTATCTCAATTTAAGCATGAATTCTGTTCAGTGAAGAGGAAAAAAGGAGACAACTCCACCTAACTCACAGTTCCCCGTCTCCTGTCACTTTGTCATACTTTCATCACAGGAGAGGAGGGAAGAAAAAGGTGTCTGTTGCAGCAATCACTCTCTCCTCCGGTAGCTTTCCCTCCTCTCCAACATTTCCCTCTGCCTCTCCTTTCAATTATTGCCTTTATGTTTTCCAGCCTTCCTGCCGTCCGCCTCTTTGTAGGGGCTTCCTCTCAGGCAGAACCTAGCTGTGACATTGTCTGTCATTGTAGGATTACAGCATTGGCACCTTGCCACGAACATGCCGAAGACGCAGAGGAGGCGACCCTTCGCCGCATGCATTCCGCTCTGCCACGGGGTACAAACCCTTTGACTAGAAAAACAACTCACGAAACACTGTATGTATCTGGAGCCAAAACTTTCCTCTGGGACACTGAGCTGTCAGATTCCCTTAATATAAGTGACTTTGAGTCAACTTTGTAGCTGATGGTGACTTTTAGACAATAGAGATATTGCTGAAAAATTGGCATACTACTGTTTAGGGAGCGATGAGAATACAGTTTGACCCTCATGGTTATTTTTGGACTCATTTATTGGCTGATACTTTCTATCTTTCTATTCCTTTTAAAATCAAAACAAATGTCAGGATTCAGCGTTCCCTTGAAATGCCTGACAAAGTAGGAAAAACATTTGAAACAACACTTTGAAATGCATGTCCATCCAACACTGGCTAATATCCATTTTTAATAGCATCACTCGCACGAAAATATAAAGAAAGCCTGAAAAAAAAGCACCATCATGTTGAAACATCACAGGCCAAGTAATTCAGAGATTATATAAAACCTCTCTGAAGGACAGACGGTCAAATAAACTGGGCCTATTTCTTTGCTTTTGGTTTGCGTTATCTGGGTTATGCTTCTTTTGGTGAAATAGAAATTGGCAGAACGGGGGAACAGGAAGGGGAGAAGTTGCTCGACTGAAGGACAAACGTCTGGTAAAACAGGAAGGAAGGAACGATGCAAAAAAAGAGGGAAGTGGGTCAACGGTCTGAAGGGAGGAACGTGACAGCGATCTGTGACATGTAGCAGGAGAGAAAGAAAGTGAAAGCAAGTGGGAAGATGGCGGCGGAGAGAAGGGAGGGGTTTCTAAATTAAGAAGAAGGGAAGCAGAAGGGTGTGAAGGAGGAGGGTGAAAATGTGAGAGAAAGATGGGAAGAGGCAGAGTCCATGGGAGGCAGGAACTGTTGGAGAAAATGGCCTCATAAATGTCACTCCTTTCTCCGTGATATTGATGGCAAATGTCAAAGACCCAGAACTTACTGGGTGTTGGGTTTCCTAAATACACAAACACATGTATGAACACAGAGTTTTTCCCTCCAGACAATGACTCTCTTCTCTTTGGCTCTCAACGGAGGCGGTCGCATCTTTTTTTCTCTCTCCCTCCCACTGTGTTTTTCCCTGCTTCGCTCCTCTCGTCTCGTCTTGTCTACTGTCTAACTTGGAAGACTCTCTCTACACTGCTCTCAAAAACCAAAAACCATGGATTTGATCAACTGGTCTCTTAACGAAATTGACACCATCTGCTCGTCTCTGGAGGACATCGAAGATATTTACCTATTCGGAACCGTGATAACAGGGCTTTTGCTGATTGGATTGGGCCTTGCTCTGGTTTATCGAAACACAAAGGAAATGGTGTCAGCTGTAAAAGGCCCCATTAAGCTGCCCGTGATGATTGAATGTATGGCCAGGGCTGTCGGAACTCAGACTGTGGCCACAAACCGCACCATGGATACCATCCAGGAAAAGGTGGCAGCCCTGGAAAGGGATCGATCTGGAGATCAGGAGGGACATTTTTACCATCGACAGGATTAGTAGCAGAAAATCGCTGCCACTTCCACCCACAGCTCAAATTCCAATCTTATCTGGCTTCCCCAAACAACAGCCTTGGCTCGAAGGCCGTTGCTAATCTTCCCTGCTGAGGAATGTAGCGAGACACTACCATCCCATCCTCCCCCCCTCTCGACTCCACAACCACCTGTTGAACTGTCTGCCTTTGCTCTGGAG